>NW_022985401.1:3692-9146 GCF_010093625.1 Macroventuria anomochaeta | reverse complement strand
GTCAATCACTAGGCTGCTATGTGGAGACTACAACAATGGGACTCCTCTTCCAGATGTCCTGAGCAATCCTTGTTTCAAGAGGGCAGAAGGCTTAGTAGATGGCATTGATTGTCAAAGTGCCTTTGAGGGCACAAGTCCTATAGCCCTACCTGAAGATACTGGGACACGCAATGAGAAGCTGCCACTAAGCCTCTGCATGTCTAAGCACTATCAAAGCAGCACCATAGCCTGTGCTCCTAAGACAACATTTGACATTGATAGTCTCTGCTGCTTTCCTAGCAGCCTTGGCTTTGCTCGTCAAGGCATTTACTGGCTACCAAATGCAAGCACTGCCCTCAATCTGAGGCACGACATCCACTTCAGGCTTAGGGTCCTGACCTATAAGCACAAGGGGGAGCTGTGCTATACAACTCAGCCACTTCATAAGATCCCACATTACTGTTTTGGAACAGTCATTGGCATAGAGTCAGTTCAGATCTACATCTTCTTTCCAGAGTTACATCTTGGAAGTGGTAATGAGCATAGTACTTTCCTTAGCAATGAAGACTTCAAGCTTTGGTATGACTCTGTGCTTATGCCAGCTATCCAGAAAAGTATAGCAGATTCCAATGTTCTGCAGCACTACCCTGTGTCTGCTGAGGTTGTTCGTCTAGATGCCACTGTGCTGTCAGCTGAGAGTTATGCAAAGAAGAGCTCCTCAAGAGAACAGCTTCTCAAGTATGCTCTACAGCCACAACATCTCCACCAGATCTGGACCTGTATTCAAGACAGCATTGCTTGCAATCCCTTGTTTAGTCGCTTTAGAGGTGCTGCACTCTTTGCACACTCTAAAAACACTAAGCTAGAGTACATGGCTGAAGACTTAAGCACTGCTTTCCACAAGTGGCAGGACTCCTGGTCTAGAGTCACAGATCAACAGTTCTGCAGTAAGGAGTCTACCTTTGTTGATCTTGGTAAGCAAGTCACCTCAGAGGATAGCAATCTTCCAAACAACACTACACCTAGCTTGCATAATGCAGAGGTGTTTCTCTGGAGGAAGTGCTGCTTGGATGCCTACTACAAGTCCCGAGTTGTTCTGCTTGCAGACAAAAAACCAGCCAGAGGCAATCCTCATCGTACTGTGTATCCCTTTGCTACAACAAGAGACAGTACTAACCAGACCCTCTTTGCTTCACCAAGTGGAAAAGAACGTGCAGATGGCCTAGTCTACTCTCAGTTCTATGGATTGATTAAGACACCATTTGATACCTCAAAGGCCTATATCTTTCAACAAGATGCATTAGAAAACCTTGCACTAGACCCTGGCTATATTCACTCTCTTCAACAGGAAGGTGGAGGGATTACATTCTCCAAGGCAGTCTGTGAAAAGGCCTATCTCCACATGAAGCAGCGAGCACATGTCAATCTCAGGGACAACCTACAGAGGTCATATGGGATCAGAGAAGAGCATCGGATTTCTCTAACTATGATGGAAGAGATTGAGAGCCAGTGGACCCAACAGGACCTCTACAGTATCTCTGAGGACAGCCCAAGTGCTCCACTCCCATACTACATTGTCCCAACCCAGGAGCTTCTTGGATTCCTCCGTGCCCAGATCAACAAATACTGCTTCTTGTTTGAGCATACCAGAGCCAATACCTTTGGAGCAGTTTCACTAGCTGAACAAGCAGTTATGATAGTAGCTCTTCGAGCACTTCGATTTTGCTATGGAAGCAACATACTATCAGCAGAGTCACTGCTATACATAGACCGCTGGGAGAACAGTAAACAGAAGCTTGTGGTAGTAGAAGGCTTTGGCATGCAGCAGACAATAGAGCAGTGTGGATTAGGCTGGTTCCTGCCCAAGTTTAACTGGGCTACTCTAAGGATCAAACCACCCCATGGGGAGAACTTGCTAAATGGCTGCCTGCTTATGCATACTGAGTACAAGAAGAGATGGCAGGCAGTAAAGGATCTTCAGAACATCTATGTCCGTTTCAACCAAGCAGAAAGGTGGTTCCAAGAGCACAACATTGGCAAAAACCCAGGGCTACTTCGAAAGTGGCTAGAGTATCTCTATGCTCTGAATCTAGAGCAGTTTGATGCCGATGTGTGGAAGGCTATGTTGAAAGCCCATAAGCAAACACAGCAACTTTCTCCTCAAGCACTTGAGCAAAGAGGAAAAATGGCATATTGCTTTGATGGAATGAAAGGTTTTTTCCTTAACAATGGTGTTGTTAGTCCACCTCACATTGTTACAGGGAACAAAGGAGCTTTCAAAGGAGTAGAAGATCTACTCAACTTTCTCTTCTTAGAGGATGAAAGGAAGAGACTAGGCTGGGGGTGGAAACCATTTCGCCAGATCTTACAGAGAACCTTGGATCTTCTAGAAAAAGAGCTAGGTTATCAAAGATCTCAGCTATGGCTAGATCAGTTTCTACACTTGGTCCGCCTGACCCACTGGATCTTACCTTATCCATCAGACCGTGCGCTCATTGAATCAACAAAGACCAGCCAGGAAAAGGGGCTATCTCGAAAGCTTATGTGGTTTTCTGCAATCTTTAACCATCCTACACTGGCTGTACAACAGCCTGAAGAGGACAACCCTAGGACACTTCATGTCTTGTTGTACAAAGCACACCGCAGCACTGGCAGATATGGTAGCATGAACACACCCTGGGATGCTTTTCAACTTATTAAAGCTTATGGCAAGCATGGGATCAAGATGCTTGGTGAAGATGAGTCTAAAGAGTATTGGAGCAGTGGAAGGAGGAGTATTGGCTCACAAGGATGGGCACCAGTATGGGAGCAAGGGAAGCCACCTTTACTTAAAATGCAGGAAAGGATCAGAGGCATGAGCCTTGATGAGCTTGAGGCTATGATGGTTGAGTTTGTGCAAGAGCAGAGTAATCAGGAAAAGGTTATTATTGGCCCAGGAGCTGTATACTCTATTACTGGTACCAGGGCTGCACATGATGCCACTTCTCAAAGCCATAGTGGCAATAGCAGAGTAAACAGCAACCAGGAAAGAGAAGATGGCAGTGCATACCTGCCATCTGAACAAAGCACTTGATAGAGACAAACACAACTACAAGCTGATTTGCAAGGATTCCTTTACATGTTTTATGCACTTTTGACACATTGATACCTTTGTATAATTGGTTTTGTAGCTACATATAATAGCCCTTATGTCTAGCAGCTTGTTACAAAATAAGTCCATATATAGAGTGGACATGTACAATTTTAACCCTTATATTTATACATATTGCAAATCTCACAAAGTTACCTTGTACTAAACAAACTAGATGTAGCAAGACAGAATTTAGATAGTATTTCTTATAGGATCAAATCAAGCATAGATGTAATGTTGACTTCAGTGTCTTTGGGACTATCTACCAAATCAAATGCTATGCTAATGATATAGATATTGGTAAGACTAAAACTGAACATGTTAGCTAGCAAAGCAGGCAAAGAGGTAGGACTTTTGTCAAACAGGTCTAGGATAGGTAGGAACTGTCAAAGCAAGGCAATGTAGATATTGATAGCCCAAGAAAGGTGAACAGTGGAAGACTCTATAGGGTTAGGCCTAGATGAGTTAGTCAAAGACAAAGCAAGGATAGAAATATAGGACGGTAACTTGTCTTGTTAGGTTAAGGATGAGTTATTTGTATCTTGGGTAGTAAAGAAATGAATAGAAAGGACCTAATCAGAGGACCTTGCAAGAATAAGTGATTTCAAAGCTTTTGCAGCACATAGCTCAAGGTATAGAATGTAGTGTATCAAAATCTCTGTACAACTAGATGACAGGATAGCAAGCAATAGGGATCTAAGGAAGACCAAAGGGCAGCATGAAGTCAGTGTGGGCTATAGTGATACATAAAAAGACAGAAAAAAAGAGAGATAGAACACAAGTAATATGACAATAGCTGTCATGTGCTCTACACTAACCCTACATACAGGCTAAGATACTTATACTACACAATTGTTATCCCTTATGATTTATTGGCTGAAAGAGCTCAAACAAGCTCAGCTGGTGAAGCTGTTTGTGTGGTACAGTAGCAGAATGGTTTGATGTTGCATTCCTGTCATGTTGGGCTTCTTCCTCTTCCTCTTCCCCAGTGTCTTCTTCATGTCCTTCTTCATTGTTTTGTATCTCAACACTAGAGAGTACTGCCTGCATAGACCTTGCTTCAATAATAAGCAGCTCTTGCTGGGTGATAGGTCCACCTGCAAGAGCAGCAGGGCCAAGCCATGTATCAAGTTCATGGCTTACAGCTACTGCAATAGGGTTCACTTTCTCTACTGCCTTGAGCCACAGTTCCCATTCTGGCACACGCAATGTCTGTTCTACCCAAGTAGAAGTAACTTGATCATGTGGCATAAGGCAAAGAATGCTCCAGCCCAGCTGCTCTGCTGCTGTCAGATAACGCTTTGCTCGCTTCAGACGCCCGTTGAACACAGTCCAACTAACCCCTGGCACCTCAGCAAATAGTGCCTGCTTGGCCTCAGACAGAATTTTGCCCTTTCCTGCTCTTCTATGACCAGAAGCTGAGCTTGGCTCTTCACATTTCAGCTGTGCAACCTTGTGTTGGTATAGTTGAGCCAAATAAGCCATAGCCCATTGGTACTGAACATAAACAGCACCAAGCTGTGTTTCACAGCCTGTTACAACCTCCCATATGTAACTAAACTGAGCAATAGGACGAGGCTGCATACTATAGGAGGCTTGGCTGTTATGTGTCTGCTTTGGAGGAAGAGTTACAAGCATAGAGCCAGGAGCAGATGCAGAGACCAAGGAATTGCTGGACCCAAAAGTATTTGGAATAGGACTGCCCCTTGTACGCCACTGCTGAAGGAAGTAGTAGGCATGAGACTGTGATGTGTTGTTCCCAAGAGAAAGTGCCTTTTCCACCATGGCAGCAGCTGTTGCATAAGGAGTTTTGGCTGTATCGAAGAAGGTGGATTGCTTTACTGGCTGCTTAATAATCCAGGCAATTGTTGGGCTGGATTTTAGCGATATGAGCCCATAAGCTGTTTGTTCTGCTCTTGGTGCCTGTGGACTTGGCTCAACTAAGCCAAGAGATTGCTTGTGCTGAGCCTCTCTTGCCTTGAGATTGTTGTGGTGTCTTTGCTCAGACTGATGATTCCGGTGGGTTACAGTGGGAACAAGAGCAGTAGGATCTGCCAGGGTTTCCTCTTCCTCAGTGCCAACTTGGACAGCCCTGCCCTTCCCCTTTGCAGCACGCCTCTTTACTACTACCTCCTCATCCTCTTCTTGATTGCTGTCTTCTTCCTCTTCTTGATTGCCCTCTTCCTCTTCTTGATTGCCCTCTTCCTCTTCTTGATTGCCCTCTTCCTCTACTTGATTGCTCTCTTCTTCCTCTTGATTGCCCTCTTCTTCCTCTTCATTGCCTTCTTCCTCTTCTTCATTGCTCTCTTCCTCTTCTTGATTGCCCTCTTCCTCTTCTTGATTGC
>NW_022985401.1:0-3432 GCF_010093625.1 Macroventuria anomochaeta | reverse complement strand
ATTGCCCTCTTCCTCTACTTGATTGCTCTCTTCTTCCTCTTGATTGCCCTCTTCTTCCTCTTGATTGCTCTCTTCTTCCTCTTCTTGATTGCCCTTTTCTTCCTCTTTATTGCTCTCTTTTTCCTCTTCATTGCTCTTTTCCTTTCCATTGTTTTCCTTTTCTTTATCTTGATTGACCTCCTGTTTCTTAGACTCTGCTTGAACAACTTGGCCTTTTCCCTTTGTAGTGTATCTCTCTCCTCCTAACTCCCTACTTTCTTCTTCCTCTTGCTGTTGATCTCCCTCTTGCTCCTGCTCCTTCTCCCTAATGGCTTGTTCTTCTATAGTTGCTTCTCTAGCAGCTGCTTCTCCTGCAGACCAATTACCAAGTATAGCAGCTGTCTGAGAAATTGAACGGCTTTGTTTAGCCTGAGGTTGCTCAGTGTATGCACTTGGAGAGAGTGGTCTTTTTGGGGGCTGTGTAGAAAGAGGAGCTTCTTCTGTTTCACCAGTAGTTGAAGCAGATGCTGCATCAATCAACTGCTTCCAGCCAGAATCTGAAAGAGCAGAATCTGGAAGAGACCTACGAAGCAGCCAGATTGCATCCAGAATTGAGTGAGCTATAAACACTGGAGGACAGCTCAGTGAAGGGCAAGAAAGCCAACCAGCAGATTTGCAATGCTCAGAACTGGTAGAACAGGTAAATGGCCCCAGTTTAGCAGCCTGAGCAAAGAGTTCTTGGTGCACTGGGCTTGCAAGCTGGTATCCAGTTTGGATAGCATAGTTCTGTTGCAGCTGGAGACCAGGGTACAGAGCCCTATGAGCTGAATGCAGCTGTCTGGTAGATGAGGGTATTGTCATTGTGTTGGTATTGGAGGTGTTGTTGGTATTTTTTGGTATTGTTGGTAATTTTGGTGTTGTTGGTATTTGTGGTGTGGTTAAATTTGCAGTTCCAGTGCTGGCAGAACCGGAACTGCGCCAAGACAGACTATACTAAGCTTAATTGGGAACTTGTAGCTCCAAGTACAGCAGCCCAAGGATCAATTGCAGCAATGTTGTAGATTGCAGTATTATAGGTACTATAGGGTTAGTGCTAGAGTATTGATATTGTTATTGTGGTGTTGATGTTATTGGTACTGCAGTTCTGGTGCTGGCAGCACCGGAACTGTGCCAAGACAAAACTTACTAAACCAGAATGAGAGCTTGCAGATCCATGTACAGTTTATTACAAAATTGTAGCAACTTGCCACATTAGAGCATTGTAGCTCTTATAGTGAGGTTATAGTAATCTAATGCAATCTACTATTGGCCAAAAAAGGGGACAAGAGTGGGCTTCCCTAGTGCTATGACCCACAGCCCCACTCTGCACTCTCCCACACATCCACAGGTCTACTACAAAGACCCTGTCTGTAGCTATGCGGCCATTGCCACTATATATACTCAAACATTTGCCAGAATTTCATCAAAGAATCCTTTGCTTCTAGCGCACAGTTGACTGACCCCAGTACTAGAGGACCTTGGTTCGAGTCTTGCTCGTTACCTTTGTTCTTTATACTGGGTATTGAGGGCTTGCACATTCTAACCAGGTGTGCAAGAGCAGGGTTGTCCACACTTTGGTGTGTAATGCTCCTGTCTACTGCTTTGGATTGTACTGTCGAATGCACTTCTCTGAAGTTATAAACTTAACACCAGGTTAGGCAGGTGTTAGGGCGTAGGTACCCATTGCAGTAGGCACGAATATCCTTCGGTCATATCAAGTTAGGGTGATTGGTTCTTTTTGTTGCTGGTTTGTCTCTCTAAGGGGTTTTAACTAGGCTCAGGCATTTTCAAATTTATGCTGCCCAGCAGCACTATATGTTAGGGCTGCAAGTTCTTTATTTTTGCTGCTCTCTCTCACCCTATTCTACAAAGGAAAACAGGTTTATTCCTTTGCTTTGCCAGCCAAATATTTAGCAAGAGCACAGTCCATATGCCCAATCAACAGGGCAATGGCTGTCTTCTGTCTCACACATCAGGGCAACGGCTCTCCACACGGTCAATTGACACTGCAATGGCTCTCTCACACACTCAATCAATGTAATGGGCTAGGCTAATTGTTAGCGCCTCGGCAACAGCACAGGCCTCAGTACCTCCGAAGTGGACGTACAACCTCCGGTCACCTCCGGAGCGGGCCTGTAACCCCCGAAGCAGGAGTATTAGAATTCTGCAAGTCCCGCTCTGGGACTTGCCCCTTATCAAATCCATCAAGTTCCACATCGCATATTGCCCTCAGTAGCTTGCCCCTTACAATCAACAGTGCAACGGCTGTCTCCTTAAGGTCAATTGGCAGCTCTCTCACACAGTTGATTGACAAGGCAATGGCTCTCTCCTCATGGTCAATCTGCAGCTCTCTCCACACAGTCAATCAACACCACAACAGCTCTCTCACACTTTCAATCGAGACAACAACAGCTCTCTCACACAGTCAAGCAGCCGCTCTCTCCACATGGTCAATTGACAGGACAACAGGACTCTCCTCACGCTCTCACTCACATGAGTAACGGCACTCTCCTTAGGCTTAATTGACAGGGCAGCGGCTCTCTCCTCAACTGCAGCACTCTCTTACAATCAAAGGGCAACCTACAATAACACTGAACAAACAGGACTATAGCCAACAAACTGTAGTATCAATCAACCCAAGCAGTGAGATTGCATTGGTAATACTCAGTATGATCAATACGCTTAGTATTCATTGACCCAAGCAGTGAGGCTGTGTTGGTGATACTCAGTATGATCATCAATCTCATTCAAGTAACTCAAGCAATTATGCCCTGTTGGGATACTTGGTACGTGCAGTGTATTTGGCACAATCAGTATACTTGGAAGTACCTTATGACCAAACCTACTAGTACCTTGTGACCAAACCTACCCAAACCTACTGCTACCTTGCACTTGAACCTACTAGTACTTTGCGCCCAAACCTACTAGTACCTTGCGACCAAACCTACAAGTACCTTGCACCCAAACCTACTAGTACCTTGCGCCTGAACCTACTAGTACCTTGCGCTCAAACCTACTAGTACCTTAACCCACCCAAACCTACCTTCTAGCTCTTCCCCAATTAGACTTCAATTGATTTAATTGTGTCCTGTGCAGGTCCCTGATTCTGTCACTAATCCATTTACAACTTCAATAAACCTATTAGACCCTTAGAATAGGCTGGATTTTCATGCAATTTTGTAGTAATATGTGCCACGATCCTGTGTACATTTTGCACTTTTTAGAATTGCTGTGCAACAACTGAGTAATTGAAATGTTAATGGTTTTGTGATAGAAGATGGCTTGGTGTTTACAGGTGCTGGCAGTGGCAAACAAGGTTTTAGGGTTAGGGTTAGGGTTAGGGTTAGGGTTAGGGTTAGGGTTAGGGTTAGGGTTAGGGTTAGGGTTAGGGTTAGGGTTAGGGTTAGGGTTAGG